>NW_020291822.1:629792-676810 GCF_003184835.1 Aspergillus costaricaensis CBS 115574
TAATATATTTTATTAGCTTATCTCTCTGTACAGAGAGAAAAAAAAAAAAAAAAAAAAGAAAAGAAAAAAAAAATATATAGCAAAGGGGAGGAGGGAGGGGGGGATTTCCGTCCCACTTGGGTCGTGATGTCATCGCTGTCAACTCGGGAGAGATCCCCGGCAAGCTGAAGCAAGCAGACAAAAATAGTGAATGAAGGTACCGGGAAGGTGGATGGCAGTTACTACTGGATCAATCTTATAGGGTAGGGATATACGAGGAAGAACTATATATAAAGGTAGTGGTGGTGGTAGTGATCAATATCTGCATACTTTGTGATTGAGATTCAAGTCGAAACCATAAACAAAATTTCATATCACGGTGATTGTCTCATTGACAATAACATAACTATCATCATCTCACCTCTCATTCCATCCCACATCCACATCCAAAAGTATCCAAATCCAAATCCAAATCCATCATGCCAGTCGTTCCTTCGCTGAAAGACACCCCATTCGACACCGACATTCGCGACCGTCATTTGATATATGATTACGCGGCGCAGGACGCCCAAGGAAACCCGGAGAAATGGCGCTACGAAATGTGGTTTTATAACGAGGACCGCATCGTCTATGCCATCCATGGCGGTCCCATGGCCGGCCGCAAGAACTTTCAAACGGCCACGTACCAGTGCATTCGACCGGGCGAGCTTTGGCAGTGCAATTGGCTTGAGGAGACCGGTACCATATGTTCGCTGGTGTACGACATTCCGCGGAAGCGCATCACCACGTTGCTGGGCTTCTCCAAGGGACATTGGGAGGAAGCGGAGGCGGCTCACGGCGACAAGCGGAATGCGAAGGATCTGGAAAGATGGAGAGGGTTGGCCACGATTGGCAAGCAGACGGATCGGAAGCTACTGAGTGAACAAGCAGACATCCTGGAGGATTTCCGAGGCCCTGGTGATTTGGAGCCGATTGACATGGAATGGCCGACATTATAGGCGAGGCAAGATTGTGGGAACGTACGCACCGCAAGAGGGGTTATGCGGTTGAATGAGGATTGATTATAGGAGTAAGGGGGTTTAGTATGGTGGTTATTTGAAATGGTATTCTATTTTGTGCTTAGTTCGCAGATATCTGGTATACCCTTTAGAATTTTGACGTTTCACTAGCAATCATGCAATGCTTGGCTCGTTTAGGTCTTTCTTTCATTTGGGTGTATATGGGTTACCCCTTTTTGTGCATCTGTATTAATCCACCGGGGTTCACGGAGGGGAAAGAAGTCGGTCGGATTCTAGAAGACATCAGGTGTCGGGAGCCGAGTCATCATCCGTGACCGTTGGCCTTTCCCTCAGATGTCTTCGCAGCGGTATATCTCACAGCAGCTGACCTCTCAATGACTGACGGGATTATTCACGTCTGTCGCAGTATTATGTCACCAATCTTCGGGTGCCTCAGTTCTTCCTGTCGAAGTGCATCACAGAGCTGTGTCATATAATGTCGGGTAAGGGTGGGCACCCTGCTGTTCGTCGAAATCAACCCAGGTCAGGCACAGCTCGTGCCGAGAAATCTCAGTCAATGTGAGATATTTCTGGTGTAATAAGATAGTTGGTGGGTGATTTCCAAAATTGTGACGGGCATATTCCTTGCGTTCATTCTTGTCGGTTTATTTGCCAGAAAGGCAGGGTGAATCATAGGTCAGGAACCTTGACTTGACGACGAACTACCCGAAGACGGGGCCTGAGTGCAAACGAGCTCTAATTGTATATCGTCCACATATTTGGGGGGATGGCCGTTGTAGGATGGAGCTCTGCTAATAATGGCAACTGCAACTTGAGCTGCTTGGTCATTGGCAGTCATGTTATCAATGAACCAAGTCTTCCACGGTTCACTGCTAGACCCGGACGTTTGGAGGGTTGCAATTCGTGTGATATCGGTTTCTTGAGCAAAAGCTTTCTTTAGTCAGTAAATGAGACTCAATAAGCAACAGGTAAAACAAACACCGGAGCGAACATACAAATAGAGGGAATGGCAGCGACGTCGAATAGAGGTGGAGGGCAATTGGAGAGTACGGGCTGGTTGATGAGCATCTCACTCAAAACCGTATCCAGAGGATCATCGTAGTAACTTCCACTGGTGGTGAGTCCAAACAAGGCCTGCTTCAACAAAGTGATCAAGTCGTACGAGCACTGTGCGCCCCACACGCCATCGCAGCCATTGTTGGAACCTGACGGCGTTCCGGTAAGATTTCCCACCCGCAAGGCAATCTCGGAGGTGCGGTTGGAGTTGATAACAGAGTTATTGAGATGAGCACTGTATCCAAGCCAGAAGCTGACTTTAGTCATAGGTTCCTGGCCTTTTCCTCGAGAGTTGGCATCGAATCCATAGTATAGGTTGAGGCTCTCCTCAAACAGAGGCGGGAAGTTGAAGGAGACGGCAGTCTGTGCCAGGGCATCAAGACAGCTACCGCTCCAAAATGAGCAAAACTGAGCTATTGCGGGAGATCCAAAAACAAGCAATAGAACGAAGGCATGTACACAAGATCGGAGGATTGCCCCCATTCCAAAAGGGCCGGCCATTTGGTACCACGAACGGTCGGAAATCGTGCTGAGAAGAGAGACCGATCTGCTTCACAGACACAATAATGATTTAATGGGATCCGTTGAGCGGGTGAAGACCATGCTCATAACCGTGGTTCGGTGTATATCAAGGTCGATTAACAGGCGGTGGGATAGGTGGTCGCTTGGAAATGGTCAGGGTCGGGAGGCGGTCGCCTGAATCATGCCAGAACTAGAATTGCTATAAACGCATAAAAGGCGCGGAACAAGACGGATTCGCAAAAGTCCAAAGCTGTCGTGTAATATTCTCCAAAGTGTATAAAACGAGTTCAATTCGGTTATTCGCTTGTTATGGACAGTCGATATGTGTAGGGTTATTCGCGTTCGCAGCCGCGACGATCGGGTGCAGGAGTCGCGACAGACAGGGCGGCAGGCTGACGGCTTATCGGTAGATATGGTAGGGAGGTAAAGGAGGTACTCGTTCAGAATTGAAGGATACTTGAAGGTTATCAAGTCAAGGCTGGAAGAACAGACCGGGCCGTGGGGAGTCTGGCGGTTGGCAGACTGCTCAAATTGTCCCTGGCGCCAGGGCCTCTGTTAGAAATGATAGGGAGGGGGTGGTGGTGGTGGTGGTGGGAGGTGATGAGCGACGGTCAATGATGGGTGTGTACGGAGCGACAGGGGCCGATGGTCGGTTGCGGAGAAGGAATCAACCAGAGGTATTTAGCCAGAGAGAGTGTGTGAGAGAGGGGGTAAGCATAAGGTAATCAGGGTGTGATTGCCAGTAGAGAGAGGGAGAGTGAGTGAATTAGTTAGCAGTAGTGAGGAATTGGAGGTCAAGTCGGAAGGAGTAGTAGTAGTATGATGCTGCTCCGTCCTGGACAGATTATTCTTTTCTTGCCAGGGCGAGTTGGACTGTCTTGCCCGTGAAACAAGGCGTGTGGATACGCATGGGGATTGGTCCAAGGTGCCTGGCTTTCGGTGACTCCCTGACTTCCCAGAATCCTCGAGGCATTCTTGGCGCTGCCCGGTCACCGACGCTAACTGGCAGCCCCCGCATACCTTGTGCCGAATGCGGTAATTCCGGAGGGTAATCCCGCCCAGGGTCGCAGCAGGGAGCCAGTCACAGGGCCCATTCACCACATATTTCGGGACTGGCGCCGCTCCTCCTCTCTCCTCAGGGGCCAATAGACTCGCTTATGTTCCAGCCACCATCGTAACTAGGAGGTTAGGTGGTATTTTATTTTCTTTCTTCCCACGCCCAGTGACGGTCAGAAAACGCGTCTTGAGCTAAATACTTACTGAGTAACTAATTATCTAGCTGTGCGCCTGGTGAGATTTCCTTTCTGACTCAGGGTCCAAGTTGTCTCCATATAACTAGCTAACCAACAAGACATTAGTAGTTAATCTGTAGTGCTGATGAGCAGCGTCGGTGTGAACCCGCTCAGACTGCTGTCCTGTGTACGGTCGGTATCTCGTATCTCAGGTATTGTGTGGTAGTTCATACCAAGCCCCGTATTGGAACCAGCGTTTGAGATGATTTCTTCTGATTATTTTTATGATTATTATCCTTATTCTTTACGGTTTGGGAAACACTATGATCTTCCGGTTTCAGGGTCTGGTCACTCAATCCGACTAATAATATTACTTATCTAATATCTACCTGACTATAGTGGCCGGTAGCGGGTCCTAATCACCAACTGGTGATAAATTACAATATCTTTTTTTGGGACGCTAACTAAAACGCTTTTGGCTTTTTTCCACCATCATCCGGACCCTCCGGTGACATCGAGAATGCTTCAAGACCTGCCTTTCGACTCATTCGGAGCTCCTTCCGAACACATATGCTCGATGATTTGTCCATCTCCATTTCCCACTTTTCGAGGAAGTAGTCAAGGCTCAACACATTGGTCTCACCAACCCCCAATAATCAATTCCCTGAGAGCATAACAGTACAGTACAGTAGATCGGATAAAGTCTGCTCGCAGGGGGATATTGAAGGACCGGCACATTTAATCTACACTTTACAGTGGACAGCTTGTGAATGATTATTGACACTTCGGCCGAATTGTCCACTAACCCAATTTGGTCCTGTCGCCCGTGAACTTTTCTGGCCTTACTTTCATCAATCCCTCGTGTTCTGCGGTAAACGTCGAACAAGCTTTTTTCATCCATCTGATAGTAGTTTATAGGAGAATTCTGCAGAACCCTGCTGAGCTGTTGGATAAGCTACACTAGCAATTGTGGATGACTACCAGCGTGTGTTCAGGTCTCACGATTCTTTCGGCCTCGGATCCGCCTACTCAGTTCGTACATAACGGTTCCCGAAACTGCCAAAGACTAGATGCTCTCAGTCTAATACCTGGTATTTCCCATTAACCCACTCACTCACGCCTCGATTACTATGTTTCTGGGACAGATTAATTTACCCCAAGTACGGTGAGTTTGCCAATATCTGAGCAGTCAATGGTTATATGCCAACCGCACGTGGCTAGCCGTATCGGCATATTGGCCTTTCCCTCGTCTACTACTAGTATAGTATTGCTTTTGCCAATCAATGCGCCCGGTCTCGGAGGTTTTTTGCTGCATGGCGCGTTGTGATAAACACCTACTCGAACAAGCATGGCTAGAATATAGTGAGTTCAGCGATACAGCCCAGAGCTCAGGCCATGCCCGCAGGGTCTCGTTGTAACGAGACACGGACTCAACACGGATAAATGTCGGATGTCCGAACACCCTTGATTTCGTTATGCTTTAGGTCAAGTGTGATGGTTGCCGGAGGAGTCACTCTGAAGCACGCCGCTGGTAGGGAGAGGCCCAGATATCGCACCAATGGTATTGGGGGATGGCCCATAGGCCAATTAATCAGAGTGATATTATCGGAATAGGTGAAGTGAGGTGAGGTTATTAAGTGTCCATACAGCTAGCCAGCAAGACAAGCTGACCCGAGGCTAGCTATACCCTATCATGGCTTTCCCAAATTCTCGGCATAATCATGAATGCCAACGAGCTATAGATTTACCTTTTGATCTACAGGATGGTTGAGCGTGGCTGGTGATCCTACCAAAGCTACTGTAGCGGTAGCTGCCGATGTTACCAGCTATCAGAACCAAGCGACTCAAGACGTCAACTTTTGTATCATATGCTACTACAATGCCAATCATCCACTCTATCCGATAGATGAGACGATGTCTGGAACGGTAGACCGTTTTCCATTGCAAAAGCTCAAAGAGGGGGTTTGTTGATTGTCGGAGAACCGTTAGTTAGCCTGACCGATACGACTAGCGCGGTCCCTCGGAGAGATCCACTTTCCCTTCAGTAATTACTATACTAGTGGTCCCTGATACACTCACTCGACTCAACTCACAGGCACACCACACTAGTAGCCATCTACTAAACTAACAGTACTAAAGTAGCCTGCCCAACTTAGCGTCTTAGCCAGCGAAGTCCCTGATTTCCCTGCCTTCCCCCTGTTGCGATGGGGTTCGACCGACAGAAATAATTCCATCCAATGGTTAGTTAGTTAGCTAGACAGTACTTACTAGTGGATTTCTCGGGGTTGCACTTTTGGGGTTCTTTTCGACCTTCGTAGCTAAGAAACAAGGGCCACTAGTGGCCGCTATGAAGATTTCCGAGCAATGAGCACTGTTCCTTGAATGGAACCCCCGAAATTAATTTCATTTGGGTTTGTTGCTTTTTCGCTCAACACCCCCACCTCTCTCTCTCGGGCTCTCTCTCTCTTCATAGCTCATCTCATCGTGTGCTGTTGTTGGGTCGGCTATTGCCGCTGTTGCCACCAGTGGGTAGGTGGGTAGGATTTGGTTTTTGGGTTCGCTTTCGCTTGCGGAAAAAGTCTCTGTTTGTATGCATGCATGCAATGTACGTAGGTAGCGATCGATTGCATACCATTTTCACTTTCTTTCATTCTTCATTCATCACTTGGTACACACACTCACACGTCTGTACAGTAAGAAGAGGCGTGTGATATGTCTACTACCTCACTACTCCAGTATGAAGTGGTCAGACACTGCTTATCTCACTGCAAGTGGACAGGCAGAGAAATAGAACAGGGAAATAACTTATTCCAAGCATTCCGTCCTCCCCAAAAGAGCTTGTGATGGGTCTCAGTTTACCCTAATTGGAAAAGGACAAAAAAGAAAAAGAAGAAAACCAAGACCCTCGGTGGCGGCTTTTTTGATTACTTCCCATGTGGAATCAACCCCAAGCCAAATCAGTCACCAGTGACACTTCCTTTTTCCCTTTCTCACTAGATAGTAGTGTGAACTAACACTAACTTGGACTGAAATTGATCCCTGGTTTTTAGAGCCACCATCAGTAGTACTTACTACTTTAGTGTCTACCACTAACTAACCAACCAACCCGGCACCAACCCGAGGGGCCCAAGCGGCCAGTAAATACCAAGTAGTCAAGATAGCAGCACTACTCCGTCACTTCGTAGAATTTGACTATTGTTTCGAATTCGCTGCCTACCAATTTCCTCTCTCAACTAAACTAACTAACTATGATGTCTTTCCAAAGAAGGAGGTGGGGTTGGGGAATTTGTTCAACCCTTTTCTTTTCCCCCTTCCCTACTTAGTAGTTAGTTCCCTTTTCCCATGGACCGAAGGGATGGATGGGTGGGTAGTAGAGAAAAAATATGCAATGACATCAGTGATGCCCATCCCTGATCACCCACGACGAACCCGCATTCCAAACATCCGCGATCTTCTCTTTTAGGGATAGTCTGAATGCATCATTTCTACTACATACTACATACTTACAGAGTAGGAGGCACACACACACACTCTCTCTCTCTCTCTCTCTGTTGGTTTACTACCTACTTACTTAGTTACCATACCATGTGCAACCAACCACAGGTCGAATAGTATACTTACTTACTTACAGTCAGCCGACAATCAATTTGTTAATGTAGGTATCATTGAAATTAAAGCTATTCCATTCAAGAGAAAGGGTTCATTCATGCATTACATGCATGCACATGGAGAGCTGAGTCCTACCTACCTACTTTTACTGTACTTACCTACCCCTCTTTCATAATTCCATCTCATCTCATCCCGCTCTCCCAGGATCAGGGATCAATTAAATGAAATGCCAACCATGTATGTACGTAGTACTAACTATGCGACAATACTAATGCCTATGAGGTCATCCATCCGGAATGCCCTAAACAACTAACTCACTAACTACATTCTCCAACCATCCATCTGCCTGCCTGCCTGCCTGCCTGCCTGCACTATCTGACTGACTGACTAGCTCGCTCGCTCGGCCAACCAAAGCAAGTGGACTGGCTCTCTCTCGGGTATGCTTGCTTGCTTGCTTGCTTTGCTTGCTGCCTAGTCAGTCGCGAACCCCCTACCCATCATATCACCAAGTAACTAAAATTTAATTTATTCTATTTTATTATTAACAAACAGTTTGTTTCCAATCCATTCACAACAATACCTAAATGCCAATGGTCATTAGTAGATAGATCCATCATCCGGCTCTTGGCTGCCTAGTCAAGATAAGGGGAAAGAAAGAAAGAAGGAAGAAAACTCCTCCTGTTCTTCACACTTCCTTTCGCTTCGCTTCCGGTTCGTTCGAAGAACGAACTCATTCAGCCTCGGGATTCTCGGAAGTGCGTGGGTGGGTGGGTAGGTGACTAGGGACTCATTCCGGAATACCTTCCCCCCCTAAGTTCCTCTTCTCTTATCGTGATATTATAATCGGGGCTTAGCATGGTAGTATAGTAAGTACTACTACTACTACCTAAGTAGGTACTAAGTTCAGCAGCTGCCTAATGGTGCTAAGTTGGAGTATTTTCCCAAAAAAAAAAAAATCAATTGGACCATAGTTGATTTTTTCGGTTGGAGGTTGCCTGTGGATTCGAGCTTTGCCTTCGGATTGTCTCCCGACGTCAATTGAGTGGTTATGAAGATACCGATGGGACAGAGGGAAATATAAGGAGTCAAAGAAAACGAGATGGGGTACTCATACCCCAATTTCATATTTGCTGGGGAGTCGTAACTAAGTAGTGGGTGCTAAATACTACTATGGTACTATAACTTCCTATGTTCGTTGCTATCCCTTCGTATCCTGATAAGCACATACGAAAGGTAACAGTGCAAGTTTACGGGTTCCATCGGCAAAAGGCCCTCTATACGAGGTCGCGTGCCTTGGAGATGTCTCTCACAACCTCTTGACCTAGTCTCCCTTTGTCTGGGTTTCTTCTGCCTGATCTATAAATATAGATCCCACAGTATACCTTCATCGACGCTGCATAGTCGAGGTGTGCCTCAGTCTCTCCAGTGCTTCAGCGCGCTCTCTGAGTATTGACGCATATCCCTCGATCGTTTTCATCAACCGGCGAATCTTTTCCATTTCTCGAGCCCGATTCTTGTTCGCAATAGACACCAATTTGCGTGCCGTTTCAACCTCGGCCACCTCCATGTCTGTCAACCCACGCGTCTGGCGCGACTGATGACTGTTCTTAAGGTTCTTTGTGATGTTGGTGACCTTGGTGACAGCTTTTACGAGGGGTAACATAAATATCATGTGCGACGTAAGCCAGGAAGCATTTTCAGGTGTAGCGCCTCGATGGCCAAAGACCACGTCCATGGCCGCCGCCCGCTGCGTAAACCTCTTGAGACTATGAGCTCCCTGGGGCACCGGCGCCACGTTCTGCTCCCAGTCGAAGTACGGGAGCTTCATACCATTGCTATCCCCTTCGTTGCAGGAACGGTCACCGTTCTTAGACTTGGTGTCTTGTCTCGTCTTCATTTCCTTCCAAGTCTCATACATCCACAGCTCTTCCGATGTCAGCTGGCTCATGGCCACACTCTCCGGGTCGCTTTTCGATGGGTATGTTGCTAGTTGTAGTCCCGTGAATAGTGCGAGACTGTTTCCTTGCTCGACTATTTTAGCTAGCTCTTCAAGCTTCGTGCAAGTCGTTTGAAGATCATCCGTCTCGGTAGGCACAGGTAGGAATCTGAAACCCTCGCTTACTTGTGTACCGTCCGCAAAAGGCGTAACCGGATCTTCATATTCACGCTTCACTCCATGGCGTTCTGGTGTTATCTGAGAATCATAAACGCGTACCCCACGCGTCGGTAGTTGCCGTTCCATCTTCCGGCGCCGGGTCTAATCTATGTAGGGATTCCTGGGGTGTTTGGATGCGGACGGTCTGAAGAGACAGGAACCGAGATAGTACAACAGCTTATGAGCCAGCTGAAATAAATCGTTTCATGTTAGTTCCTGAGCAAAGGTTCATGGGCTCGTGTTTAGTCTGCAGGGGTCACACCAACTGTAATCCAGCTGTTCAAGGAGTTTCTCACGGAAAGGATACCACGTTCTGGTTCAGGTAGTGGTCACGTGCATTTCCTGACCGTTCGTCTCTGATTATTGGCCGTCGTCTCCCTGCGATCAATTGATTGCAGTCCCTGTTGGCGAGCCTCGATGGCGTCCGGCAGACTATCTCGCGGTATGTGGTTACCAGAGGATCTTTCAAGGGTGAGAGACAATCTTCCGTGAAAGGATGGTCGGGCAGAAGTCAAGATAAAGTATCAGTGAGGGAAGTGTAAACCGAACAGGGCTTTCAAAGAAAGCCAATGTGGTCGTCTTGGAAGACATGCAACTACAGGAAATAGAAGCAAGTGAAAGAAGTAAATGTGAATTGCATCGATATTGTACAGAGGTGCAACCGATTTCAGCAAGAGTATCCGACTGGCCGCCCTTTCCTAATATACACAAGGTTTTGATCCGTGACGTTTCTCGTTGTATACATGGTGAGATAATATGCAGGTGTCAAAATAGTCAGAAATTTCAGAGTATAACCCTGAATGAAAGGAAAAAGAAAAGTTTCAGAAGGGTAGGAGATTGTCCGTCAAAAGCAAGAAAGAAATGAGAATCCCCCAAAAACGCCAGAGCTCCACGCTTGAATGTCGCACATATATTTCCCGTGTTGGTCGCCTTTTCTCCAGTTCGATGAGAAGTTCGAAATCAATTGTCGTCATCTTGAATAGACGCGTGCCCATGGCCGGATAGCCAAACTCGCTTCCAGGGACCGCCCTCAGGCCCGAACGCAGCTTCCCGATCTTGACGCATCCCTTCGAGAACACCTACGATACCGCCATTGCGCAAGCGCTCAAGGACCACGTTCATACCTTGCTTACTCTTGAGCACGGCATCCCGAGTGCGGTTCAATCCAATGAGCTCAATCGTGCGTTGGATTCCCGCAGTGGACAAGGAGGTGAAAAGGCCTCTTTTTGGAGCTTCTTCTTCGTACTCCCCAGTGTGATCGCTACTCGGCTCCGTCTTCCTTCTGCCTAGCAGTTTTCCTTGTCCGAATTTAGAGCGGAAAGTGACTGTAGTGCGCACCGTAGTCTGCTCGCTTTTCTTGTCGTCGAGGGAAAGCCCTTCCAGAGTGCCGAGCGGACCCTCGGGCTGACGCTGGTAGAATTGCTTCTCGACCACGCTCAATATCCCAGTCCATTCCATGTTACGAGATTCCGTTTGCATCCAGCCCTCTTTGGCGTCCACAACAGTCGTTTCGAGGATATAGCTCTGGCCGGAATTGTCTGAGCCGCCAATCCCCTTGGGGAGGAGTTTGAGGATTCCCGAGGGAACCTTGGATTTCTTGAGAAGGAGGCGAGTGGTGTGGAGACGCTGAGTCGTCGGATCGACATAACGGTCAATGACATCGGTGGTCAGCACATGGCGAGAATACGGGTTGGGATAGCGAAGGAAGTAGGCCAGCGACACGGCCGGGAAGGAATAGTCGTAGGTGAAGACATTCTCGAAGAATTTCATAATTGCGAATGATGCATACAGAGTGGATCGGATGATTGGAATGAGGAAGTCACACCAACTTGGGGAAGAAAGAGGATGGAACTGGAGCACAGGGTGGCGTTGGGGATGCTGCTTGGTTTAAAGTGAACTGCAGTGCTCGCCTGCTCAATCGCCTTTCTCAGTGGCCGGACGAATCTGCCCGAGCCTCCGACTGGGAAGAATTTCTGTCAGCTTCTGGCCGCTCGCCGCTAAGCCTGTTTGGTAATGCGGGGATGGGCCGGTGCATCATCTGATTGTCTCCCGACTGGCCAATCATCGTGTAGTACTTAGTAGTCCTTCTTGGTTTTCTTCAGGCTACAAAGCACTACTATAGACCAGGACTGCGTGGCAGACAGCAAAGTCTTTGCTGATCCTCGTATGATTATACTTGAGGTATCAATTTTCTGACGTCAGGACAATCACCCTGCTTGTGATAGTAGTAGTATTCAAAAGACGACGGAACTACTAACCAGCCATCCTCCTTAATTTATATATCCGGGTTGTAAGTATATACTGGTAGTAATAGTAAATATCATCACCAACTACTTTACTATTCCAGCAATAGTGGTTAGTAGTACTAGTAGCTGTATAACTTTAAGTATTCAATCACTAACCATAACTACTACTAGCGCCGAGTTGTGATGAAACGGAGGAGCCATGACAGCCAAGCTTTTTGGACCTAGTACCAGTATAATTGATTAGTAGTAACAGGCTAACAGCAGAGTACTTGATTGTACTTAGTACCCACTGCTAGTCACACTCAATTCTATAGCATACTAGTATGAGGGGTAAGTAGTTACTAAGATGGTAGTACTACTACTGTAGTAGTGAGCACCCAGTTCGGACCCCCTAAAGGTAGTAGCAGAAATCAACAGTGCTCTGCCTGTACTATATATGCTGTATCTCATAACAACCTTTCGTCATAGCAGGGTACAGTCGGACTCATACGTGGCCCTGCAATGTAATGACAATAGGTGCGGAGCACTATTTGGCGCTTTTATGCATAAGATGTGTCAACAAGTGTGACACATGTCTGCAAGCTCATACGCCTACATGACCGATAGGGAAATCCTCGCATCTCACACGGTCGGGGCCCGAGATATCCGGGTGGTATCCTCGACTTTATTCGGAATCCTTCTATTGTCTGGCTTAGATAGACGTCAGGCATGTGGCTCGTCGATTCCTCTTAGTACAATCTGACCGCGGATGAAACCTCGGACACCATTGCTGAGCCAGCACTCCTCGCCATCCACTAGGTCAGTAGCTGCAATTGTATCCTCAGCGCAGAATCCCTGTGCTAAAGCATATTGCCTCGTTGTACCCGCATTGCCACCGCTGGAAAGCGGCGGTGTAATCCAAGCTGGCTTTCCCTCCCCATCCGTCGTATCTCGTCGCCTGAAGTATGGTGTTGTAATGCTTCCTTCCATGATCTCACCCGCCAAATTTACCAGAAGAACTTCCGCAGGCTCTACAAAAGAAACTATTCCCGATCGGAGTCGTGCAGCTGTGTAGAAGTCGCGAGCCGTAGTCTTGTGTGTTGTGAAAACGGATGGGGATATGCATTCGGAATCGATGTATACACGCCAGGCAGTGGACTGAAGGTTCGTTTCGGTTGGAGTTAGATAATTCAGCGGATTCATTGACGTCGTCGGGTTGACCTCAACCTCGCAAGTGCCCGTGCTATCGAGGAGAATCCGGAGGCGCCATGGCTTGGTGTTGTCCGGGATGAAGGTGTTAAGAAACTCGACGAACTGATTCGTGTCTTGTTTCAGGAAGGCGAGAGCTTTTTCCCAGCTGAAACATGCCGCTGCATTTCGAAGGCGTTCTTGGTGGTAAGGGAGGAGATAATACGGTGTGGTCAGTGGATCGGGTGTTGTTCTAGCCGCTGCCCGCTTGCCTATCGTTGAAAGAGCAGGATCGTAGCGTAGAGACGATATAATTTTGAAGTCCTGTGGCAGCACTTCCGAGGCCATTTTTTGCCGTCGCGGCAATTGCGACCGAGGGTAGTAGACAAGACACTTGTAAGTATGAGCTAGACAGAGCACCGAGCTGTTAGCAAGTGATAGCCGTGCTGTTGGCACCTCGGCACATTAGACGGTCGCACACTAGAAAAAGGGGGTTTGCGCAATTGAGAAGATTAATTCGCGCCAGCCTGAGCTATGTGAGATGGTCATGATCCAGCACAGAGGACGAGACATTGGTCCCATTTGCCTTGGAATCACGGATGATGATGTTGTGGAGAAAGCAGGAGCTGACGGAGCCCATCCCCTTGCGGCGAGTGTGATTGGCCCAAACCAGCTCGGAAAGCCCGCTGCGTCGCCGGAACCTGAACATCGCAACGCATAACTTTTCAAGCCGCATCTCTCCTCGCTCTCTCCCAACCCCAAGACAAGTTGTCCGCCCTGCCGACAAGCACTTGCTCTGCACTCAGGACCGTCCGTGCTCCCTATCAATTCCCTCCCAGGCCCATTTGCTGTCACGATGCTGACCGAGCTCCCCTTGTAGATTTATAGGAAAAGCGATAAGAAGACGGGTTCCTCTGTCGGGTCATCATGTCAAGCCAGTCGCCATTGCCCCAGCCTACGAAGAACGTCGTTCTCGACACGACTTCTCTTCCCCCATCTTCATCAGCATCAGTTTGGGACCGCATCTCGAAATGGGTGTCGGAAAATAAGGCCCTTGTTTACACCATTGCCGGTGTTGCTGTGGTCGTGACCAGCGCAGGTGTCGTCTACTACCTCTCCGACTCAGGTCGGACTACCCCGGCCCCTTCTACAGAGAAGAAGAAGAGCAAGAATCAGAGAAGAAAGGAGAAGAAGAAGGCAGAAGAAGAGAAGAAGGCCAAGGCTGCCTCCGTTCAAGAGGGTATGTTGAAGAGAACCACACTCTGCCTCTCCCGTCGACAAGCATCCGATTCGGGCTGACGATCTCCTTAGAGCCTGCCGCGAAGAAGACGGAGGAAGCCTCCGAAGAACTCCCAGAAGTTGACGAGGAATCCGTTGCACAGCTGTCGGAAGAGGTAAGTATTTTGCCTTTTACGATGGAAACACCCCCGGGCGCCGATACCGCAAATGCTAATACCGGATTCAAAGACAAGGAAGGCTTACGCAGCCAAGCTCAAGGCTGCTGGAAACAAGGCGTATGGCTCCAAGGACTACAACAATGCCATTGAGCTCTACGGAAAGGCCATTCTCTGCAAGCCCGATCCGGTCTTCTACTCGAACCGTGCCGCCTGCTATAACGTTCTGTCGGAGTGGGAAAAGGTCGTCGAAGATACCAGTGCCGCTCTCGCCATGGACAGTGAGTACGTCAAGGCCCTGAACCGGAGAGCCATTGCATACGAACACCTGGAGAAGTTCAGCGAGGCTCTTCTTGACTTCACCGCCAGCTGCATCATCGACGGCTTCTCCAACGAGATCAGCCGTGTTGCTCTGGAAAGACTCCTGAAG
Organism: Aspergillus costaricaensis CBS 115574; assembly: GCF_003184835.1. Classification (NCBI taxonomy): domain Eukaryota; kingdom Fungi; phylum Ascomycota; class Eurotiomycetes; order Eurotiales; family Aspergillaceae; genus Aspergillus; species Aspergillus costaricensis. The sequence goes on from NW_020291822.1 coordinate 644,602, forward strand.
AAGGTTGCCGAGAGGAAAGGAAAGGCCATTATCGAGGCGAAGGGCAAGAAGCTCCCTAGCCCGACCTTTGTTTCGAACTATCTCCAGAGCTTCCGCCCCCAGGCACTGCCCGAAGGCCTCGATGAGTCTGCGGATCTGAGCGACGACTCCGGTAAGGGTCAACTCCGCAAGGGTCTGCTTGCAATGGCCCTGAAGACTGGTGATGGCTACGAGGAGGCTGCTTCTGCCTTTGAGAAGGCTCTGGAGCTCGGAGATTTGGGTGAATACGAAGCCCTTGCTCTTAACCTGAGAGCCACCTTCACCTATCTCGAGGGTAACGCTCAGGCCGCATTGTTGGATCTCAACAAGAGTGTTGAGCTGCAGCCGTCGTTGGTTCAGAGCTACATCAAGCGTGCCAGCTTGCATCTCGAGCTCGGTATGTTAAACGCCCTTGTCGTTTGGTAGATGCTTTGCTAACATGTCCAAAAGGAAACAAGGACGCCGCTGCCGACGACTTCGAGCTCGCCATCACCCACAACAAGGATGACCCCGACATCTACTACCACCGCGCCCAGCTTCACTTCATCCTCGGAGAGTTCGCCGAGGCTGCTAAGGATTACCAGAAATCCATCGACCTCGACCGTACTTTCATCTACTCCCACATTCAGCTTGGTGTTACGCAGTACAAGATGGGCTCCGTTGCGTCCGCCATGGCCACCTTCAGAAGATCCGTGAAGAACTTTGAAGAAGTGCCTGATGTCTACAACTACTACGGTGAACTTCTCCTCGACCAGCAGAACTTCTCGGAGGCAATTGAGAAGTTCGACAAGGCCGTGGAGATGGAGAAGCAGAGCAAGCCTATGGGTATTAACGTCCTGCCCCTGATCAACAAGGCTCTTGCCTTGTTCCAGTGGAAGCACGATTTCCAGGAGGCCGAGAACCTCTGCCAGAAAGCTTTGATCAGTAAGTCTTGCGAACGTTCGCTGTAAAGTGGAGAGATCTTGGAACACTAACCGGCTTGCAGTCGACCCCGAATGCGATATCGCCGTAGGAACGATGGCCCAGCTTCTGCTGCAGCAGGGCAAGGTCTCGCAGGCCCTCAAGTACTTCGAGCGCGCCGCTGAGCTTGCTCGTACCGAGGCGGAGATCATCAATGCCATCTCCTATGCCGAGGCCACCCGCACGCAGCTGGAAGTCCAGGAGAAGTACCCCCAGCTTGCTGCCCGTCTGCAAGGCATGGGTGCTGGCTTTGCCCCCCCTCCCTCTCTGTAAGATTGAGTCCTGACATATCTTCATTTACACCCGTCAAGACGCCAAAAGACGTGTACGACCTAATCTATTTTCCCTCATTCTCTTCTGTCTTGGAATTCCGGTGGTTGAAGCGTTGCAGGCCGTAGCTTATGCCTGGTCTGCTCTGGTAGGTGCATGGGCGCCTGAACCATTCATCTGTGTGTATTTACTATAAGGACTTCTTTTCTTTTCTTTTCTTTTTATGTCTCGATTTATTTGACGTCTGGATCTTTTTATTTTCATTTTGTGCCGATATACTGTTTTATCTCCTATTGCGACCGTGTTTCCATTTTTCTGTTTGCGAGGTGGTTTTTCTCCCCCCTCTCTGTTTGTCTCCAAGCTCTCTCCATTGGTTCTGGGAGGGGTACACTGGGCTCTTTTATCGAGGAAGAAATGCGGGCATGATGAGAGATAAGAGAGGTCTGCGGACCGGAAGATACACATATATTTTCTATCCGGCATGTCGGTTTGGGAAGAGAGGCAAGCACGAGCGATGTATGTATGTACCATAGTATAGGGAAAGCCAAGTGTGGGGATGAATAACTTCAAGTCAAGAAAGAGTTAAAGTAATGGTGACAGGTCGGGTCGAGTGATGGGGGAGATAGATGGCGAGTCACTGGATCATCTACTTAGTATTCAATCTTACCTCTCCTGTACTCCGCCCGACTAAACTAAAAGGTGCTGGTCCACCTGACGGGTATTCCCCCCCACCCGTCAGCCTATCAGCACTCGCTCTCTCGCCCGCATCGGCGTCATCCATCTTGTCCGAACATGTTATCGTTCGACTCATCTACTCCCTATCTGACCCTCATTCAACAGCTTGTCTGCTGAGTGATGCCTCTCCTACTTCTTTCTCCATCTTTATTGTGAGTGAGACAGAGAGAGTCTCAGGCCCTTCCGAGGTGTGTTAAACTACCTCTTTCACTTTTGTTGCGTGAACCAAAACCTGAGTGGTAGTAAGTTAGATACGGCCCCTTCCTATTCTTCTTATCAAATACACTATGAATCAGCGCCCTCTGCCTGATCGCCGTCACACCCTTCCCTGCAGGCAATATCTGGGGACTGTCTAGGCTGCCTCTGACATTCACTGCTGGGACTAACACTTTGGTACGCTTTCATAGCCAGTGACTTTTCTTCTACGTTTCCCGGGTGCCTGACAGCGACCGCCCATTGATTGACCTCAGGCTGATCCCATCGGGTCGGTCGTATGCTCCTGCCCCTCCTACCCAAAGCTTCCTTGGGTTTCCCCGTTGGCCGCCTCGTCAGCCTGCTGTAAACACCTCATCACTTCCTTGCCTTTCCCCTCTCGATATTATCGTGGTCTTCATCTACCTTCAAAGGCTACCCTCAGATCCGTTTTCCATTCTCTGCCGTCCTGTTGGTTGATGTTGATGCTGAGTAGGTAAGCGCTCAGGCAGCCTTTCAGGTCTCTAGCATCCGGTCTTGCCGTTCAAGCGCTGAGGAGTCTGGGATATAAGATACTGATACCTTGGTTCGATCCAGACTGCACTGCACGTCTAAATAACTGTCGCTCTATCCCTCTGTGCTGACGGCACTACCACTTATCACCATGCCTGCCACACAGGGTAAGTGTCTGCTCTGCACTAGCCTATACGCACCGAAGCCAAATCGAACTAATACCTGTTCTTCGGGCAGCTATTGTGACTCTCCGCCCTTTGTCCGTATCCGATGATTTGCCATATCGATCCCTAGAGTTCACTTCTACCAATAACCAAGTCAACATTGGTCGGGCTTCTAAGCGTGAATCAAAGAATCTTATCCCCGCCAGAAACAATGGTTTATTTGAATCGAGGGTCATGTCACGCAACCATGCCAAGCTATGGGTGTGCTTCGACGAGCAGGTATGTTCTTCTATATGGCTATCATCTCAGCTACAGGTAGTTGGGCTTCAGGCCAAAACAGGCTGAAATTTGTTTAGCTCGTCTACATTCGTGACGGTGGGTCGATGCATGGTACCTGGATAAATGGGAAGAAAATCCCAACAGAGGAGGACTCTGTCATCAAACATGATGACGTGGTCACCTTTGGCTCCACAGTGTATCGTGGCTCTGGTGAGTCTTGCCCGACTACTGAGAAAGGTACAGATGGGTTATTGACGTGTCATATAAGATACCTTCCCTCCACTAAAAGTTCGTTGTGAATTCGAATGGCCTGACCCTTTGTATGCCCCATGTGTTCCGCCTAGTTTGAGCAGTGCTGACACCATGGACAGCCAAAGAACCGCCCTTGCAACCAATACCTTTTGTGTTCCTGACGATGATGACAGTGATGCAAAAGAAGATTCCGTTCCTATGGTGGTTGCATCCGACAGTGCTTCCGAGATTGACAACTCCACCCCCGATTCAGATTCAGACGACCAATCCGTCATGGAGGTTTCGTCGCCTTTGACGTCCCCTCTGAAGAGGGACGACGCAAGAAATTCCCACGTGGGTGCCTGCTCAGATACAGATCAAGTGGGTAGACATGATGGCCAGCAAGGATCCCAATTGAGCCCTATTGATCTCGAGCATGGACAACATGAACAGCCTCTGGTAACTCCCCGGATGACCCCACCCTCCGTCATAGATCCTATCGACGATCCAAGTAACACGGCTCATGATTTTGATGCTTTCATCCAGGAGGCGGACAGTGCGTCTGCAATGAGTACCTCTGACGACGAGGATTCCAGCTGGGGCGAAGATGACCATGCTGGTTCGGATGACGACGAAGATGACGAGGTTGATTCCCAGTCTTCGTTCAGATCCCATGCAGAACAGTCTCATGAAGATGAGGAGTCTGTGAGATCGAGCAGCCTTCATGTCCTGGGGATTCGCGACTTGATAGCATCAGAGGCGAGCTATGCTGTGGAGGAAACAAATGCCCGCTTGCCATCTGGAAATGATACTTCCAGGCCCGAATTCAACGATCGACATGGGGAGGATATGGCATGTGACGCTGAGACGTGTGAGCCGGAGTTGCTCGCCGTTAGGAATTCCACATCAGATCTGCGTTCTCAGAGCACTGGCCCTTCCAGAATAATTTTGACCGAAGCTCCACCGCCGCCAATCTTATTGCAGCCAACTCTGTCATCTCCGTATGGAAAGACAGTCGATCGTTCGCTACCTAGCTACCAGAATAACCCTCCAATGATGCACATGGACTGGTGGAATCCACGAACCACTGCAAACACTTCATACTCCCTGCATATCCCCCAAACTCCGCAAGTGCCTTACGCTGACGGACCCTTTGTCAACAACGAGTCGTTCCTGCTTGGTGAGACTGATCCTGCTTGTAACCGTGGTAATGATTCAGTCATTGCGTCTATGGCTACCCCTGGAATTATAAGCCAGGAAGCAGCTTCGAGTGACGGACAAGAAATCCAGGAGACACCCATGCCTCAGAAACAGCCAGATGCCATTCCAACACCATTGCCACAGATGCAAAGGTCCGAGACAGGATTAGATAGCGTTCCCGCAAACAAGCCACTGAAAAGGAAGGCGGAGGAGATTGATGGCCCGTCTGGGAGTTCCGAGCTAGACGTTGCTACTTATCATCGAGACGGGGTTGACTCAGCTGTGACAAGCGATAGCCAATCGTCTGACCAAGAGACTTGCTATCCGGATGCTCAGCCACAGATGCCAACGGACCAACAGGAAATTACATCCCAGTTGGCAGACTTAGACAGTGCGAACGAGCTGCTGTCAGTTGACGACCCCATTAATGATGCCGAGACGACTGCACCTCCTACAAAGCGAGCAAAGACTTCTAGTGCGGGGAGGTTTGCCAGCCATGCTGCAAGTGCTGCGTTGGGTGTAGCCATCGGTGCTTTCGGTACTATCGCTGCGTTGGCGTCGCTCCCCCCAGATTACTTTCAGTAAAGAACAGGAGTTGACCCATAATTGGCCATTCGCTTTGGAAACCATGCGCTTCTGCTATGAAACACGGTGCTTATGAACCACACCGAGTACGTGGTGCTATCGGCGTTCTCTTCTCATACCTTTCCGAATTGGGATATGGCGGGTGCTGCTTCTCTGTCTCTTTTCTTTTTCTTTCTATCTATCTTTCTTTCACTTTTCCTATGTTTGGTATGGGCGTATTTCTCGCCGTTTTCTTATCTTCCTGCTCTAATGGGCTTCTTCAGAACCGAGGTACAACCAGTCAGCCCCCGCAAACCTGGATGTAATTATTGTTCTAGCAAATAATACAGCCAGTTCTTCCGATGGCACACTAGTCGGTGTTGTTCCGGGGTGGATGAGACGGGCCAATGTAACCACGGCCGCAAGGCAGGCTCTTCTCGCTCTCATGATCGGTGGGCCGGCTTTTAGTTATGACCGGGGGGTCATACTGGTTCTTTCTGCTGAGCGGAGCCCATTGGCCCATTGGCTTGGTGACCGCCATGAAGTCGACCATGACCACCACGTCGGCGCCTCTATCAAGGCTTCTCGTTCGTTACTTTCTCCTTCTCTCCCTCTCTCTTTCTTTCCGTCTCTGCATTTTCCTCTTGATCCTGATCTGCCGTAGAGGAGCTGCCACCGCTTCTTCTTCCCCACCTTCCCTCCCCTCCTTTACTTCCCCTCATTGTCGGGGTCGTCGTGCACCCAGAGTAGAACTTATCATTGAAGGGCAATAACTAGGTTGAAGGTGCCCAACCGTTCGGCCGGCCAAGTTGCCGTACGTCACTCCCCTTCCTCCTCCCAGCTTTGCTTTTCTCTGTACGACAAACGGTGCCTCCAGCAGCAGTTCCACTCCGTCAAGCGCGCGAGTCGCATCCAGTTTCCCTCGGTAGTGTCCCTGTCCCGTGGCCTTGCCTTGAGTTCAAGGTTGGAACTCCTTCGCCTACCCTGCTTTTGCTTTTTCTCCTTCCAGGGATCTCTATCCCGGCCAGCACTTTTCCTGTGAGTCGGGCAGGTTAACAATGGCCACGATTATGTGCCCTAATTAAATTCCAAGCTGGGTCCTCAGTCGTGCGCGTGATGCCTGCCGGATACTTGCAGCTCACCGACCATTGATCTGACTGAGACCCGACTTTGCCGTCCTCCACTCCTACCTTACCTGTAAGCCACCCACCCTTGCATATTTTCTTCTTTCTGGTTTTCCTTTTGTTTCTTTTCTTTGTCCACAAGTTTCTTCTGTTTCCCTGGCTTGTGGGATCCACCCGTGACCGAGACGGAAATGGACTACATGGATGGCATTGTCACTGGGTTTCTGAGCCATCCTTCGCCTCGGTCTAGGATCCCTGAGTAAGGGCAGATTGGTCCCTTCAAGACCACTAGGGCTCAAGTAGGTGTTCCGTACTCCGTACCTGCGGCAGGAGCATCAGAGTCAAGCAAGTTTCCCGCCATGAACTGCGTGAGTTCCAACCGCAGTTCGAATCCCATAATATGGACAGGGATTCTTATAACATGTGACCAATCCGCAGACGCAGGCCACTCAAAGAACCTCCAGGATCTTCGGCCATTGGTCCAGGCAAGAAAATTTCCTTTGCCTTTTAATGAGGACGACGCAAGATTAATGTCCCAAAAGCCGAGCAATCATCGCTGCACTGCGGTTGCGATGGAATCGCCATCTCCCTTTCCTTTCCCCCCTTAAGAAGTGAGAACCGGATACCTGCAGAAAAATTCGGAATGGACTGCCACTTGCGAGGCGCGGAAATTACGGCCTGCAAAAATTACTATCTGATCGTCCAGTAATCTGCTATTCTCATTTGTTCCCTCTCCCCGTAATTATTCCTTCTCATTTTATTTTTATATTTTATTTTATTTTATTTTTCTATCTAATTATTTTCTTTTTCTTTCTTTCGAGGGCGCTTGTCCGCGTGTCCTCGTGCCCCTGCGGTTTCATGGCTCCCGTCACACTGTGCCCATTGTTCACAGGCACGCATGAATAAACCTCCTCTTCCTTCACTCTTCGCGGGTTTGACTCGCTATTTCTTCTTTGCCTTCCTCAGTCTCCATTTGCCCTATACTTCAGGGATAAGAAGACAGCTTCTAGCGCATGGGCAGTGGCGCTGCCGCTAAATTGGCCTAAACGCCGCACGACCGTTGCTCCATCGCTTGCGGGCACATTGGAAGGCCCACGGAGTATTCCGCCTAGAGTATAAGCTGAGGCGTAGCTTACAGGGCCACAGAGTTAGGCAGAAAGTGTCAAGACTATCCGAAGCCTATTCATGTGCCATGAAATGATTGGGTGAACAGCCCGGCTGAGACGCAGCTTCGTGCATGGAACACGCTACGACTATACCAACATATAGGGAGAAGCCCAGGGTGAACTCAAGGCATACGGTATTGACGAACGTCGATGACTCTGTATGGCTGCTAGTTCAGTGTCACTACGACCACAACACATCGCTGGAACAAAATTCCGCGTTATCAGGATATGTTGCCAGCCATGATCGTGTAAGTGCGTGTCGCACTGCGCTTATCCGTTATGGGAGGTCAGCGAAAGGCTTAAAGGGCCACGTCGCATTGAAAGCAGTTGACCTGGGATGCTTGCCGAGCTTAGCGATTCTTGTTAGTCGCGTAACACAATTCTCCGTGGCTGCCATGCTTCTGGGTCTTGTATCCCGCCGTATAACATTTCCGGCTTCTGCTTGGTCACATACTCGAGCCTGAACCGACGTCTGTATTTTCGACTAAGCGCACCATGCAGCCGTAATCACCTATTCAGTCGCCCAATCAATGATAATCGAGATACATCATTGTCCGATACGCTTGGGCAAGTCGTGCATCTAGGCACCTGGTCTGGTTGGCAACGGCCGGCACAACGCCCATAGACTGGACCCGGCCCTATGGATCAAGATTGCAGGAAAGGCTCCACTGGGGCGCGGAGTCTTTCCTTAAAGGAATCGGAGGTGTTGACACGCCCGACAGGCACATTCTGCATCTCCTCAGGTGGCCTGGGGCTGTCTCTGCGGCCCCTTCATGATCCTGGGACCATGCCGCACCGTCCGGTCTCATGTTATTGGTGCGGCATATCGAAAATAAAAAATCTCTGGATGTGACTGAGTCTTCGTGCCTTGAATTTTGCTCGGAAGATGAAATCTCGACAGATAATTTGACGTTGCTGATACGAAGTGGTCTTGACTCGAGAGCTGGTAGCACACATCGATGACCGAATGATTCTTACAGTTCCCGTCCCCCGCGAGCTTGCCCTTGGCACTAAGCAGGGAGCGGGATGATTTGACTGAAGCAATTCGCCTTTGCTTTTTTCTTTCTCATTACCTTCCTATCCGGGAATCTTCGCCGATTCTATGTCTCATCTTGATGATTGATAAGCCCCGTGGCCCCCCTACAAATACTGTGTTTGGTCATGGGAAGTAGCATATCCGACTCTTGATTCTTTCTCTCTGTCCGATCAAAGTATCAACCCTCTCTAAGGTTGTGGAACGAGTTTCTGAGCATAGCCTATTCTTGGACTACATATTACCATCTCGGCCTCGTTCCTAAAGATATGTCTCATCAAGCCGGACTAATGTATCAACGAGACCCGGGGCATACCTCCTGCATTGGGGGGCGGACAGTGGTGACATGCCGAAGCTGTGCGGGAAACGCACCACGGTCAGTCGACGCATCCAATCATTCTTGGATCGTGTTGCCAATGCTAATCGGGATCAGAAACTCCGTTTGTAGTAGCTGCAAGGGCCGTGGGTTTAATGTCTTCATATGTCCTCACTGCAATCCGGCCGCTGCGGCGGCAGCGTTCAAGGGCTCTGCTGGATCATCACAAGGCACCACACCGAATTCATCTGTCCCTGCTTCGCCGTCATCTCTGAGCAGGAGCTCGTCCACCTTATCCTCTGATACCAGGCCTATTGGGAATCGAAGGCGGTCGGGGGACAGCGACGAGAGCTCTTCAGGCGGACACGTCGGAGCAGGAACTAATTCACCACGGACGGTATAGAGGATTCTTAGGGACGTCGGAAAAAGGGCGCTGGTCGCCCGTGTGCCCAGTTGGCTTTCGGACACTCTTTTGACTGCTTACATGTGTTGCGCTATCGTACCCTTTTTGATTTATGAAGGACCATAAGGACGGGTTTGGCGAAGTGCAGGCGCATCAGGACATAGAGGGAAGCATGGCCTTCCATGCAGGAAGCCTGTTGAGGATTTTTTGATTGCGCACCATGTCATGATAGTCCATCGTCGTCGCACTTCGTTTCGATGTACTTACGGTTTCACGCCAGATACCAATAGGGAAATGAATTGCCAGATGCTTGGATGGAGTGACGTCAGCTCCCGGGGTGAGTTCTCCCGAGCTTCTCTCCATGTTGGATTCAGGACCATTGGTTTGCCTCGGATGCGAAGAAGTGCAAGGGTCATTTCATTCGCCCCCTCCACTCTCCTCTTGAATAATCTAAGGAACCATTTTCGCTACGTCTCGTCACTCCCACCCCCGGATATCCCGACCTCCACCCATCCCACGGCATATCCGACAGCCGGCAGTGAGAGTCTGGAGTTTGGGGCAAGACGCGAGGACGATCACTCCACCTCAGGTTCCGAATGCTGTTTCCCCCAAAAACCTATATGTAGGAACCATGACTGCCCCTGAACTCAAAATCTGCTTGTCCTTTCCTTACTCATTAAGTAACGCTCTGATATTCCTACAACATGGCCTTGTCTTTCACTGAAAAGCCCCCGCAGGGGAGGGTTCCTTATGCGATCCCGCAATTGGAGGGTGAACGCATCACGATTCCGGGGAGCAAAGGAGCCTTTCGTATCCTGGCTTCCTCTAAGCAGACCAATGGCCTCATGGCTGTCTTTCAGAGCGGGGCTGTCCTTTCAGACGCCCCGGGCTTTCACTATCACAACCACGCCCACGATGTCTTCCTGGTGACCAAGGGCTTCTTGAAATTATGGAATGGAGACAAATGTCGGATAATGGGGCCTGGAGATTTCGCTTATGTCCCTCCTGTATGTCAGATGCTATTTGATATGCTGCATTTCCTGTCCTCCCTTTCTTCGCTCCGACTGACTCTTCAATGTCTACTACAGACTGTGGTTCATAACCCGGAACTACTGGGACCACATACCGAGACCTACGGTGTCGTCACTCCCGGCGACTGGGTCGACTTCTTCCGCTACGTGTCCGAGCCCTATGAGGGTATTCTGGTTCCCGAGAACGACGATCGCGACCTCAAGGCTCTGTTAATACCCAAAGTGATGGCTGCGAAGCAGGACTTTGACGTCGTGTTCCAACCACACTACCAACCTCCTGCCCTAGGGGAGTGGAGTGCAGATGAGGAGAAGCTCCCCGAGTCGTCACAACCATATTTCCTGCGCGCCAACACGGGTCCCAAATGGATGCTGGGAGGTGTCATGTCCCGACCATTTATCACCACCCGTCAGAGTCAGGGTGTCTGCGCTATTTCCAGCATTGAATCCTCCAAGACATACGGCGAAACTCTACTTTCTAAATTTTTGACCTTCCAGTCGGTAGATCACTGTCTATGTGTTCAGGAGGGGACATTGACCGTCCAGCTGAAGGATGGCCCCGAGTCAACTTTCCGCGAAGGAGAGACAGTTGTGATCCCGGCCGGTCAGGCGTTCGCTCTAAGATTTGCCAGTCGGTATGTGCGGGTCTGGTCATTTACCGATGGCGATGGCATTGAGACTTTGATCCATCGGTTGGGCACATCATTCGAAGGTGCTGTCCTACCTGACCAAGTGCCAGAGTGGAACCCGGCGGAGGTTGGGTCTGTGGCGTCCGAGTTGAATGTGACCATTGAACTCTAGAGGGGAGAGAAGGGGGAAGGGGGAAGGGGGAAAGGGTGGATGACGTGGATGCATGAACTTAGCGTGGCTCAATTGAGCCTTGTGACGACTATTGGAACTGGAACTATTAGCGATACCTGTCATGCTCTACCTTATTTGTATTAGTTAGTTAGAAAAGTGGAAAAGAATCGTATCCATTTCATTTAATTTATTTTTTCTTTCTGCACCCCGCGGGGACCCCGCAGAGGGTTCCCACGTGATGCTCACGGTCGGAAATCCCGGCCGAGTCTCCCTTTCCAACTTCATCCTTTTTGCGATTAACTTCGGCCTCTACTACGATCGACTACTTCCTCCTTATCTTCAATTTGCCTCCACTCTTGTCCTTATAGTTCGTTTCGGATACATACCCCAGTTTTCCCTATGTCGTCTACCTTCGTCTAGATGGATGATGGATGAGTCGCCCCCCATTCACACCGCGGGTGATGATTCTCTTCCCCCGCCGCGGGCCAAACGCCCTCGCGCTGCACAAGCATGCGACCGCTGCAGGGCCAAGAAGTACAAATGCGACGAGCAGTATCCCTGCGCGCATTGTAAAAGTATGCCGTCTATCGCGATAAGCTGTCCCATCCTGAACTAACCTTTTTTCTAGAAAGCCAACTCAATTGCGTCTATCAGGGGAATTACCGTCAACGCGAAAGCAGCAGGTCTGCGCGGTATGTATATTATCATTCGTCTACATAGTAGCTAGCTATTTCGTGTCTTGGTATTTGCTGACACATCAGACAGATATGTCGCTGATCTAGAGCGCAAAGTAGACGAGCTTACGGCTCGACTAAGGTTGGCGGAGGCGGAAGTTACGTCCCAGCATTCCTCACGGTCTCAGAAAGTAGTAGTGCAACCAAACTCGGGACCCAAGCAAGCTCCTCCTCCCCCAGTGGGCGTTGAGGCGACTCCATTGTCGCTGCCTCGTGCTGCATCCACGCCGAGAGACGATGCGCCTTTCATTTACGAACACCATGACGAAGCTGGGGAGTCGGTAGGGGATGAAATCAGCGAACTGAACCACCACACCAATGGTATTGAATTTCACGGCAGCACCTCTTCAACGGCTCTCCTCGGTCATCTCCAAAAGGCACGGGAGCCGCAACGCTCTTTGGAGCGTCGGGACGCACGTCTCGAGGATCCGGGATATTCGATCGTCTCGACGCTACATAACTCCAGCTTTTCACCCTCGGGTACGGGCTCCGCCCAGCCCTTGACCTTACGGGAACAGAATTATTACTTTGAGCAGGCTCATGCATTCATCAATGGCTATTTCGAGAATATTCATTTCATTCATCCTCTAATTGATAAGGAGGACTTTTTGCTTCGGGCGCACAGTCTCTGGTTCAATCGTGGCGTTCAGCCGGAGCCGAGTTTTGTTGCCTTGTATCTGAGTATCCTGTCGTTCGGGGCCCTGGTGCGGGTCTGGGATGAGGACAGGCTGGGTGGACTGACCCGGTTTGAATGGAGTAGGAAGTTGTTTGGGGAAGCTCAGATGTACCTCAACTACCTGCAGTTCTCGAATACTCTGGATACGGTGCAGTGTCTATACCTTATGGTATGAGATCTTTTCTTCCTGGACGAAATATGGGCTGACCTTGTCTAGGCTAAAATTTGTCAGAACGAGCTGAATCCGAACTGTAGGTGAACTACTCAGCTACTTGCTTTTGCGACTGATAAGCTGACATGGCTTAGTGGCGTACATGTACCTGGGACTGGCTATCCGTACATGTCTAGCTGCTGGGTTCAATCGTGAAGTGCGCAGCTCGACAGAGCAACGCTCGGAATGGATTTCAAAGACGTGGTGGTAAGTTCGCGTCTTACTTGGATAGAGCTCACGCTAACCCTGGCAGGGGACTGTTCTCTTTGGAGATGTAAGTCTTTCTGGACATCCGGTTCAGTCATGATCCTAACCACACCAGTGAAATGAGCTTTTCGGTAGGCCGTCCGGATACTCTAGGCATGGATGAGTACCACAACAGGGCGCTGCCTGAGAGAGACGACTCTGAGTACGCTGTTATCCCATGGATGGTGGATTTTGCATACATCATCCGCAAGGTGTCTGTGCAGATATACCATTCGCGTATCACGTTACAAGAGAAGCTGCATCTCGCACTCCAAATTGAAAATGAGCTAGACCGATGGATGGCGAGACTGCCGGACAGGATCAAACCAGACATTGTTCAACGAGCAACAGGAGGAGCGTTGAGAGATCCGAAGTGGGCACGAAGGCAACGCTTAGTGCTCGGTATTCGTAAGGGACCCCCGCCCCTGCACGTCCTCATTATTTGTTTCAGGCACAGCTACTAAGCCTTCCCGACCAGGCTACTACAACGTGAAGATGCTCCTGTTCCGACCATTCCTCAGCTACTTCACACGCAAATTACGACATACCCCTATGGAACTAGAAGAAACGATCGCCAAATGCCTCGACGCAGCAATGAAAACCATCCAAGTCATTTACGATATCTACCGAATTCACACATTCTTCCGCTGCTGGTACGCCTGCCTTATACCTCTTCCTATACCCTCCCATCCATACCCCGTTTAACCCAAAATTAGGTGGTACAACACCACATATGTCATGTTCGCCACGTCCACCCTCCTCCTCCCCATGTCCAAACTAGGCATGTGCGCCGAAACCATCCCGCTCCGCCGCTCCGTCGAAATGGCCGTCGAGATCCTCGAAGCAATGGACGAATCCGTGGTGGCGCGTAAATCCGTCGAAATTATCAAACACTATCTGCGAGAATTCCGGCCCATCGATGTTCAATCTGCTACCACACCATCCAGTAGCAACGATGGAACCAAAATTGCCGACTTTACTACTGACCCAGGAGCTGCTGCTGCTGCTGCATCTGCTTCGGGTACTGCCCAGACAGGGTTTGATATTCCGGTATGTTGTTTCAATCTTTCAACCCACTTCATGTACAAATGGAGAAACAGAATTGCTAATACAGGGGGTGTAGGAATGGGCATATGGCTTCGGCTTCCCGGATTGTTCCTTCGAAGGGATCGCTAGACTGTTCGATGATTTGGGAGGGTTGCCGATGTTGGATGGGTGACCATGTATTACTACTATATCTTACTATGTGCTATGCAATTCAATCGGTGGGTATTGGGGACTTAGGGGTTTGTATAGTGGGGTTGACTTTGTATATAGCTAGTCGGTGGAATTGATAGATAACTTCATGCTCTACTGTAGATATCTAGACCGGTGATAACCTACGGATACTACTGTGCTAAAAGCGTTCAGTTCATGCAATATAAACAAGACGAAAAGTGAACTTCCGTCTTGGTCACTCTGCTCTACTCAACCAATAAAATCGAGACATAATAGTAATTCCACACCCTATACTGTATCTATACCCAACTAAAACTACTATTCTATAGATGCGAAGTAACCCCCTTCCTCTTACTACCACTACCACCACCACCAAACAACCCCGGATTCTGCTCCACCACGTTCTCCACCTCCTTAATCGCATCGTATCCATAAAGCCACGGTTGTACTTCAGGACACGTCCTACACATCATCGTATTAGCATATGCTTACTTTCTAAAAACCCCCTACTTCTACTTCCCAAACCAGAAGAAGATGGGGTGGGGGAGGAATTAGTAATAATACGTACCACCGACTCGGAAAAGCCCCCTTGAGCTCCTTCCCCAGCTGAGAAAGGAACAGCTGGTCTCGTTTCTCTTGTTCGGGGCCGTCGTGCATGTGGAAGTCGTTTCTCTGTTTGTTGTAAAAATAACCGCTGGTTAGTATATTTGTGCTACCCTTGTATGTGGCCGACTAACCTGCTTGAACGTCTCCCTCACGATAGCTTCACCTCGGGATTTGCGTAGCTTCTCGTATAGACGGAGGACAGCGGGCAGGTCGGATTTGTGTTTCATGTGGCCGAGGAGACCGCCGAGGACGGCGCCGTCTTCGAGGGATGAGTTGGCGCCTTGCGCGAGGTAGGGGAGCATTGGGTGGCAGGCGTCGCCGCTGGAGGTTTGGTTAGTTGGTGGGTTGGTTTGGGGTGGAAATGGATGGATGGAGTACGTACATGAAGACGAGGTTGGATTTGTCGTTGATCCAGGATTCCATTTCGGCGTCTGAGTCGATCGAGTTGGTTAGTAAATGACAGGAGGATCGGGTTGGGGTGGTGGTGGTGGTGTACTTACGGTGCATGAGTTTCCATTTGTCAACGCCGTTCACGTAGCCCAGGAAGCGGGTTAAGCTGTACTATATCAGTTTTTTGGGGATCATTGAAGTGGTTTTGGTGGGGGGAGGAAGCAAACGTACACTGGATCCCAACCCACGAATAAGCGCATCATTTCGTCCAGCGAGCCGGTCTGTCGAGATACTCCCGGGGGTAGATCATCCGGTACCAGGAGAACAATATTCATCATCTTCCCTCCGCGTAGGGAGTACCCTACTGCATGTGCCCCAGGTCCGATCCAGAAATGTACCGTCGGGTTCTCAACCCAAGCTTTCAGGTCCGGGTCTGAGATCTGGTCTGCCGTTAGGACGATCCGATACGCCAGATCTCCCGTGGGAATGGGGTCGTCTTTTCGCCCGCAGTAGCATTCCCGACAGCGGGACCAGAGTCCATCTGCGGCGACGATTAGATCCCCGGAAACAGTTCTGCCGCTGAGGGTGGTGACGGTAGTAGTGTCGAAGTCAATGGTGTTGACTCTCTCGTCGAGATGGAAGGTCACGCCGAGCTCCTTGGCTCGCGCGTATAGTGCTTGTTGCAGGTCTACGCGGTGCAGGTCGATGAATGGTGCGGAGTACTTGGAGCGGATATTCCGATTGAATGATTCTTCATGGGCGAGGACTTCGCCTGTGTAGCGGTGCACTGTTAAGGAAGTGGGCTCTGCAGCGTCGGTCCATAGCTTCTCGGGGAGCTTCCAGTGTGAGAACAAGCGGGAGGCATTGGGAGTGATCTGGAGACCAGCGCCAACTTCTGCTAACTCTTTTGCTTGCTCGAGAACTGTAACGGTGTGGCCGGACATGGCGCAGGAAATGGCGGTGGCGAGGCCACTAAGGCCTGCGCCAACGACGATGATGTCAAGGTGTGAGTCTTGATGGCTCTATTGATGGTTTAGTATTTGTCTTTATCACCTCCCCTTTCAAAAGTTACTTTGGTACGACTCAGGGATAGAACTCACCATTGTGGATCCTTCACTTCTCCCGAGAACACTGTTAAAGATGCCCATGGTGGCAGGGGCTCTTGAAATGACAATGGCAATGCGGAATGGCAAGTAAGGAGGCAGTCGCGATGTTTGTTGCTCTTTAAATCCACGACGACACGCTTTTCCGCCGGAGCTGCACTTTTCCGCAATCACTAATCGTCAATTGGTCCAGATAGGAGAGAATTCCTGAGCTCAAGCTCAAACTGGGGCTGATTTGTAGGATTTGCCCCGGAGTCCCCGGCTTTCCCGAGGGTCGGGATATCCGGGGGTGTGATGCAACGGTTCCAGGGGCTGACGTTCATCCCCATTCCTCATCTTGAGCAACTTGCGGGGGATCCGGGGTCTAGTGCCTTGGCTGGCACGGAAATGGCAACGTATGTTGGGATTTGGCGAACGGAAATTCCGTGGAGGGCTATGATACGAAGCCATCGCAGAAAGTGAAAAGAGACAAGCCTCCCCACCACAAGTCAAGAATAGTAGAGCAGGTGACTCCGTCACGTGGAGCCTTTGCTTTTCGCCCTGCTGGAATCCTTGTGCTTCTTCCTCAACACCATGTTCGAATTGCCATCCATGGTTCCCTCCATGGTCCATCGTTAAAGCCAATTCTTGCTCGTGGTTGATGTCGTCTCTGCGAAGTTGATCGACTAAAGCAGGCAGAAATATCCGAAACTATACCTGTCTTAACCGAAGAACTCTTAATCGGCCAGGAATCTTTTGGGGATGAAGTCACTCACGCAAGTGCTGACAAGTACGACTGGAGATTAGCTTCGCTGTTTGGAATCTCGCTACCAGACCTGCCGGAGGCTAGACTCATCTGACAGCCAAAGAATAGACGAGCTCACAGACAGCTTACCCAAAAGTTGGGGACACTCTAAGCACGGTCTATGCTTGACTTGATTCGCCGAGGTAAGCTCACCTAGCACTGAATAATAAGCATGACCTTCCCCGCTTACCAGGCACCAGTATCCCACGTGTACGCTGCTCGAAAGGTCCTATCAGAGGCACTTAGAGGCAACGCTCTTTGTTTATCATAAAGCAAACAGACTCTGAGGTCATGACGTCGGGAAGAACCCGCACAGGGCGGAGACGCAGTCTTTACGGCCATAACGCCTAGATACGACCCCTCCCAAGGCACTTCGACTCAGTCCCCCAGCCGCCGTTAATATAGAGGTCACCGTACAGGCTCTCCTATTGAGCAGCATGGGCCTCTGGACGGGACACTATTATTCGGTAGCTTTACGCCACTAGTGTACTCTATCCCTCTCTTCCTATCACAATCCATCTACGGCGCAGGATCATACGTGGTCCCGAATATTCGGGGAACCCGAGGGCCACATGCCGGGATGAAGTGGCGTTTCAACGCCAGTCACTACCCTGTTCAGGGAGATTCCGGTGGGTTTAGCCCATGTGATGATGGCATAGATTGTGTGGGGTAAAACCGGGGTAGTAGTGACAACTACCCAACTGCCGATATATGATCCGCTCCCTGTCTAGATATATAGAACTTGGCATCGTATGACCTTTCTTCTGTTCCTCATGACAGTTGGACCCTGAGTGGCCTGATAATTGTCCAATACTGCTACTAGTACTAGTACTAGTACTTCCATCATAGTACAACATGGCATCCCAAATAGATCCTAGGGTGTGTCACTCCCTGCCTCTTCATCATCGAACCGGAAAATAAACAAACTAGAAACAAGCGCTGACCAGCTGTTCTATGTCCTCCTATCGGGAATTTACAGCTCTATCCCCGCAGAGTCCGATATGCAGCTCTACTCACCGTCAATGTATTCGTCTTCATGGGCAATATGTACTCAGTATGATACTACCCACCATCTGGATAATCCCAGGTGTCCGGACCAGCATTACTCACACGCAATGTTCCACATTAGTCAGGGATAGCGACCGGCTTCGACTCCCTCGCGGCCGATCTCCACGTCGGATACCAAAAGCTCGCTGACCTAGTCTCCTGGTCCGTCTTGTCCATGGGCCTAGCCAACCTGGTCTGGATGCCGCTGGCACTATGTTTCGGAAAGCGCCCGGTTGTACTCGTGTCCATGGCCATGTTTGTGGCAGGGATTATCTGGACGGTCGTCGCGAAGGACTACGATAGCTTGATGGGAGCTAGAGTGTTTGCTAGTTTTGGTATGATATATACCATCCCCTAAGACTTTGTCCATGCGATGAATAGGATTCTTTACTAACAGCCACAGGCTATGGATCGATCGAGTCATTGGGGCCTAGTATCCTTGCTGGTTCGTACCCCATTCTTCTAAGACACATGTGAAGCGAAGCGACCAGGTCCACTAACAAACCCTAGACATGTTCTACGAGCGCAACTACTCCAGTGCAATGGCAATCTACGCTCTCTTCCTCTCGGCTGGCTCTCAAGTCGGCCCCCTTATCGCTGGTTACCTCGTTGCTGCCCGTGGCTGGCGCTGGTTCTTCATCCTGTGTCTCATCATTGCTGCAGTCAATTTCGTAACCACCTTCTTCTTTCTCCCAGAGACGCTCTACGAGCCTGGACCCGAGGAGCAATTGGATGTGGACGATAAAGAGAAGGCCGAGGCCTATCAGAGCCACGTCGAGGCCGTGCCCGACGTCAACGCCTGGCGGCGGCAGCAGCAGCAATTCTCCTACGGAGGGTATTGGAAGAGTTTGTTCAAGGTTGGCCTATCGGATGCAGCGAGAGAAAATGGTGTCTTCAAGCATCTGGCTCGGCTGTTCTGGCTACCATTGCCTATGCTTCTAGTCCCAGGAGTTTTGATAGCTGCGATGATGTACGGTGTTGTATTAGGAGGGTAGGCTAACCCCCTTCCCAGGATGATTATCGCATGGAATCAAGCACGCTGACTATGCTATGCCGACAGTGTGGTCTCTATATCCACCCTTGCTGCCAACATCTTCTCCCCTCCGCCATATAACTTCTCCTCGGCCGCTCTCGGCCTCTGGACGCTTGGCAGCTTCGTCGGCATTCTTGTCGTGTGGCCCATCGCGGGCCCTCTGACTGACGCTCTCTCTACCTATCTCCGCAAACGCAATAATGGCGTCCATAAGCCGGAACATCGGGTCCCCGCGCTCATTATCCCGTTCGTCATCACTCCACTCGGTCTGGTTATCTTTGGATACACCGTCTCCCGCCACATGCAGTATGTGATACCGGCAGTAGGCTCCGCCATGTCTGCAGCAGGGTTGACATTAGTCCCTTCGGTGATGTTGTCATATGTTGTCGACTCATACCCGCACACTAGCGGCGAGGCGCTAGTGCTGGTGAATGCCAGCAAGAACGTCGTTGCCTTCGGGTTGAGCAAGGGATCAGTGAACTGGATGACCACCCAAGGAGTTGACAAGATGTTCTATGAGTTCGCCGCTGTGCAATGGGCGGTCCTCGCTTTGGGATTACCACTATACTTCTTCGGGCCGTGGGTCAGGAAGAGAACTTCCAAGTACTTCTAACGATGATGATTAGGCGCTGTATGTATATATATAAGCTCGATTAAATATTCTTCTTTTTCTCATCAATCAATGATATTGTCGAGCCAAGGTGGCTATTTGGTGAATTGTTTCTGCCATTGGACGTGACACGCTCCACCGCGACGTGATAGTTTTCAGACTGATCTGGAGAAAGTTCATCTCGTTGAGCAGTTGGACTTTAGTCCCGTCGGTATCTTCGTGTCGGAGGTACTGGTTGATGTCATGTCCCTCACGCCAGATATCATGCCATGGAGTGTTTGGCCCAACATGGATCGTCTCTTCGCGGGATAAACACCATCCACCCATCACAACTGCTGAGGCATATGTAGCAGCTGGGATATGAGGTGCGTGAGCTGACTTGAACGGAATCTGATTGACGATTCGGGTAATAGCAAGTGCATGTAGAACTGCTCTCGTAGCACCGGCGCTTCTAGCCCATTGGTTCAGATCAAATGACAGCTGATCTTCCTTGGTGGCCGTTCCTCCGAGTGGCTGCTGTAGACCATATGCGTGACATATCCTTCGACATAAGGAAGCAGAAGATGCGGCTAGTTCAAGACAGACAGTGTGCCATCGGAGGGTGAGTTGGAAATTGTGTTCGTGGATGGGTGATTCTTTACTGATGTTTGTGTCGTAAATGTTTAACAAAGCTTGAATAATCTGCCTTTCTGAGATTGCGCCGAATACCGGTCCGCTGGTTTCGTGCAGGTCGGATATAAGGGATTGCAGACCCTCTAGGGTGACAAGGGTTGAGAAGGCCGAGAGACGCGGTGGGGAGGTACTCGGGTAATCTGGAGAAAAGACGGAGACAAAGACTTCGCTGAAGGGACGTTGGGTTGGGCTTGATTTTGCCATCTCAACGATCCAGTCGTCTGCGGTCTTTGCGAGGAAGGCAGCATCAGGGCATGCGGTTTTGATGGAATTTATTAGGTGGCGAGTGCTGGCTGGGGAACCTGAAGCTTGTGAGATTAGGCCGTCGAGTATGTAGTGGCCTAGGATTGCGCGTCGTTTAGTTTCAATAGCTGCCCATATCAGCCATGCCGCATGCTTTGTCGAGTCCGGGGCATCTCGTCCTGGAATATCGTATTGTTGCATATCTTCGGCGGCGTACATGCCAGATGTCCGTGCCCAGTAGAAGCCAAGTCCATGCCATACAAATGCAGTTGTTCGTATGCTTTCATTGCTCGAAAGTAGTGCAAAGAGTTGACCTAGAAGCGCCGTCATGACCAATTGGACGCCGTCGCAGGCATCTCGCGGCCCCCGCAGGCTACTTAGCGTTTGCCAGGAGGTTGCTACCGCCGTATGGCCGAGGCGCCAGAGCATCTCTCCTTTCTGGGATGAGTCTGGTTGGCATACAAATAAGGAACCGAGGGCCACCATGTTCAGCAGGAGCGGCGGGATGGTTTCACGTGTTGAAAATGTTGATTCATGTATGACCGGGAAGCATGGTGAAAGCCATTCGAAGAATTGCTGCAAGCATGCGTCAAGGAAAGCGGATGTGATCCCCGAGCTATGCAATTCCGAGTTCAAGCGTTTTGACAGGTCCTCTATTAAATTGTAGCTTTGCTGCATGGCTATCTTTCCAGGTTCTTGTTGAGAAGCTCCGGGGTCCTCTGCAGATAGGATGTTCGGGCCATTGGATATTTGCAGATGCGGTTGATTTGGAAGTTCTGTAAATGGTAGAGGGATGGCCGATGGGCCCCAAAAGTCGGGCATAAACCAATCCAATAGGTTGTCAGAGCCGAGCAGTTGCTGATTCCCCGACAATGGAGACTGTTCGAATGAAGACATGCCTAGAAGGCTCAGTGCAGATCCTTTGGGACTAGGTAGATTGCCCTCGTTTGTGCCGCCTACTGATTGTGCTGCATCTGAGGCATTTGCTCGAGAGCGGGCATGGAGCCTCTTGTGTCGGCCAAGGACATCACCTCGTCCAAAGCTTCTGCCACATTCATCACATCGAAATGGCCTGGTATTGGTATCTATGTAGCGTGAGATTCGTGCAATAATGAATGTCCTTCCCAAAACCTACGAGTTCGCTCATGTCTCTGGGCCTTGTTAACAAGGGTTCTCTGGCAAAGGGAAGGCGTGCAAAACGTACTGAAAGGTGTTCGAATTTGGTATATGACCTATTGCATTGGTGGCACTTGAACTTCTTGACTCGATCCATCAGTTTCAGGGCGTTTGCGCATTAGCAAGCAAAGAACCATGGGCTATTCGGTCTTTGCGGGGAAAGAAAAGAAATGTGGAGAGCGGAATAGTTCGGATGGGGAGACAAGCAAGTTAACTATCTAGCGTGACCGCCTTTCAGACCGGACTCATGAAGAAGCTGTTGGACATGATCTATTTGATATGAGGAATATGTGGAATATATTATAAATAAAGGTTGGTCGGTATGATGCTCAGCTACCAGCTTGAATAGATGCATCCGATAGAAACAGTGGTGCATAGCTGGACAATCAAGAAACGCCGAATGCTGCCTATTATATGCTCCAAAACACCCATGCGAACGCCTTCACAAACCTAGAAACAACTCGCTGAGACCTCAGCTAGCAACCGCAAGCTGAGCCACCAAATCCGATGCCACGTCAAGGAACGGATAGGGACTAGTGACCTCTTTCTCCTTATTCCAGAACCGCTTGCTGATGGGATGCCAATCGGCATCCCCTTCGCCACGGATCACATTCTGGTATCCATCGCATTTGAAATCGACCATGTAATTATTCTCTTCGAGCTGGTACAGCTGGATGTCGACGAACACCCAGACTCCATAAGAGATGCGCGAAATGGAATGATGCTGCGTCGCAGAAGAAGGACCCGACATGCTCGCGTGCTCTGGGGTTAAATTTCTGTCATCCAAGGAAGCCGGCGCACTTGAGAGATTGACGCGACGGCGAAGTTCCTCTAGATCACTTCGACTGCTGTGGACACTGGTCGACGGGCCTGGAGCTCTGACGCCTTCTTTCAAAAGGCGGGCTCGTATGAACCACGGTTCTTTCGGGATGTAGTAGTCCGATGGTAGGTCAGGATACTTGCTCTGCAGCGGTTGCGGCTGTCCTGCGTCGGCCGGATTGACTCCGATCTGCAACCCATCTGAAGAGAAAATACATTAATCACCCTGAGTCGAGAAGTAGATCTAGTGTGGACTCACCTGCACCAGCTGGCTGGATTTCCCATATCCCGCCTTGTGCTTCAATGGCCTTGTAAAGGTAAAGCATTGCCTCGTAAGGCTGATTGCGTGAACGAATGCCAAACTGCCATTTGCGAGATTTCTTGGGTTGATGCGGGGCACTCCGACCTTCAGGCGGCTCCAAACGCAACTTGTCAAGGTCTATAATACTACGAGAATGCGGCTTCAGAGCCCTTGCTGTCGCCTCTTGCTCCTCCGGGGAGCGGCCACCACGGCGCGAGTCTCCCTCGGATTCTGGACCACGTTGCGCTTGTTCCTCCAATAACCGGTCAGTGGCCTGGATTCTTTGCTCACGTTCGCGTTCGCGCTCGCGCTCGCGCTGTTCCATGAGTTGGTCGTGGACATAAGGTAAACTCGTTGGTAAAATCCGAACATGGCTCACGCGAGGTGCGTTTAAATCGTCGGCATCGCTCTGCTGAGGCGGTTGATAGGTCTGGCGTTGCGAACCACTGCGTGTTCTTGTTGGAGGACCAGGTGGGGTTCCCGGAGCAGGAACAGGAGTTGCTCGTCCAGACGTTGCAGTAGGCTTAGGTATCCTGTCGGGAGGAGGCGAGGGTGTTACCGGGGGTACCAACATATTGTCGTCTGTTGGCGCTGGAGAGTGTCAGCACGCTTCACATGAGACAGAGACAATGACAAAGACCCATAGAAAGAGATCTTCTGTAGTACTCACAATTGGTCTGCATCATCTCATTCTCCATGATGATAAAGAAAGCGTCCTTGATGGCGCTGGGCTCCGGATTCTTGAGCGCATCCTCGATATCGTCGCGGGCATAACCCATACTTCTCTCCAGCTTGGAGATAGCTACTTGATGGATTTTGTGCTGCACTGACAGGGGCTTCCCCGGGACCAACTTGCGGGGATCAATGGCCTTATTCGGATCGACACCGGTAGCAATGAACTCTTCGGGCGGAGGCTGTAGGTATTTGGGTAGGTCTTGAAGGAACCAGGGATCTTGACGGATCTCAGGGATAGTAAGCCTATGAACAGGATGTACCTGCAGCATTGACCTAATCAACCGAGCAGCTCCGGGGGATATGTAGCCAGGCATATGAAAGTTGCCCGCGGCAATTTTCTTGAAAAGGGCCGGTATATAGTCGTCGTCAAACGGAAGCCTTCCTACCAACAGCACGTAGAGAATGACACCACAGCTCCATACATCTACCTCCGGCCCCGCATAAAGCTTCCCGGAGATAACCTCTGGCGCTGCATAGTTAGGGCTTCCGCAGCTGGTTTTCAGAAAATTTCCGTCCGTCATGATGTTGCTCAGACCAAAATCTGCGATCTTCACATTCTTCTCGCTATCGATCAGAAGGTTTTCCGGTTTGAGGTCACGATGTACGATTTTATGACGATGGCAGTACTCCACAGCACATATAATCTGCTGGAAGAACTTGCGGGCTTCAGCGTCATTACACCGGCCCCTCTTGACTAGATAATCGAAAAGTTCCCGTTCGGCATATTCCAACACCATGACGATGTCGGTTTTGGTGGCAATGACGGTGTACCTGTCGGGAAAACAGCAAGTTAGCCATTGTTGAAGCTTTCGAATCAGATTCTGTCCGCCATTGCGGCATGATACAGGGAATAGTACAATTTGATGATGTGCGGGTGCCGCAGCAGTTGAAGGTATTGGATCTCACGTTCAACACGACCAACCATGTCACGAGACAGCAATTTGCGACGGGAGATGATCTTAAGAGCGACCTGGCGACCACTGGGCTGGTGAATGGCCAGTTTCACCTTGCCAAAGGAGCCCTCCCCCAATATCTTGATCGTCTGGTACTGGTCGAGGCGCTGCATGTCCCGGGTGGTTGCTGGTGACTGCATCGGAGGCTCGCCGCCCTTTCCGATCGGGCGGGATGGCGGAGGCATCGCCATGGCGGGGATGTTGGAATTGGAAGGAGGCTCAGTCCCGGCGGTACGGTCACGAGAGCGATCGGGATTGTTGATGGGTGGGAGCGAGACAGAGAGATCCTCGTCGTCGAAAGCAGCGGCCATCCTGACGGGGAGACTGGAGGTTGACGGCCGACGTCGGTTCGGCAAGGACGGGGAGGACAACGTGACGTGATGGATTTTGGCCGGAGGGGTGGTCCCGCGCTTGGGCAGATTGCCTTTTTTTCACCTCCCTCTTCTTAATTTTCTCTCCCTCCCCTTTTTTTGCCCTGATGGCAGCTCTAGAATGATTCGTGGAATTCGGGTCGACGCCTCACTAGCTTGGGTTCGAAAAACCCAATAAAAATATGATCAAAAGGGCGGGCTGTGGATAGAGGATCGGGTCTCCCCCACAACCGGTCAGGTTTGGTGGAAGTGGAGCGCTTGGAGAAGAATCGGTCTGGTCGACACCGAAAACCATCAACAACGCACCAGCTAGCGGGGCGGACGGAGGGGCGGAGAGGTTATTGAGGAGAGCGGGAGGGGGTTTGGGTAACCGTGGTTACGATGATCCTGATGTGCTGGCTTGGTCTCGTTAGAGTAGATAGATAGCAGAGCCGGACTATTGAACATACCTCTCTAGTGCAACTTCTGTTATTATTGGAGAGAGGGAGAAGATCCCGAACGAAATGGACTCTAGTAGCTTCAACGGTGGTGGGAATAATGCTGACAATGGGGAAGGGACAGATGAATGGAGAGGAAAAACGGGGCGGGTTTAGGCTAGATGGAAAGTAACTGCGACTAATCCATTTAGCAGATTTAGCACAGACACTCTGTCCTGCTGATGGTTGGCTCGTGTCTGGGTTTGGCCGGGGCATTGGATTGGTCTAAAATGAAGCAACTAACTGATGTACCAAGATAAACATCCTTTGAGGTTAATCATGGTATTTCTGTCTTCTAAAATAGAATTATATCAAAAATTCCCATCACTGAAACCGATTATTACTAGGACTGCGAAATTATCTCTACCATTATATATATAAAAAAAAATAAATAATAATCAATTCCAATCTACCCCGTGCGTTAAGTCTCACGCAGGCGGTAAGTAGAGGAGTCTAGACATGGCCATACAATGGTATTCATTCTACTGAGTACTGATTGGTACTCCTAGTACTTTGAGACTACTACTTATGTTCGGGTTCCTGTTCGTACTCATTCTAGTAATTATAGTATATACTAGTGACTATTAATTAGCCAGGCCGCGAGCTGGTTATACTTAGTACTACTTAGTATTGATTGAAATCATGGCATCACTGTCTTTCACTTTGTCCAATACTGCTACTAGTAGTACCTCTAATACCAGCTCTTATGATCAAGATAGTACCGTTATACCGTACAAGTAGTAGTAGTAGCAGATGCAGCCTGATTATCACCATGCGGTTATGAGTACTACTAGTAAGTAGTTAAAAGAGGTCGATGTCCTTAATATATATAAATATACCTAACGTGACAAAGTGGATGACCCCTTTGACATGAGGTATTACTTGACTAGAACATGCGCAGAATATTTAGGCATGTCATATGCCTATTAATGAGCATCGTCAATTACAGACTAGTGAACAAGTACACAAATTAGTCCGCTATTTGCAGTGCTACCGAGGATCTCAGAAGGAAAACTGCTGTCGGCTTAGGCGAAACCTTAGCTTATTCGCCGTCAAAAATATTGCAATCTGCACTCAAGCACTGTTTCTAGTAGTAGTTTATGATTGTGATAGAAAACTATATCATATTCACGTAGATGGACTGTGTAGCATTCGCTTAGGATTAATCTAGTGAATTCGTGACGCATGTTTGCTGCAGGCAATGCGTCTGGCTATCCGGGGCTTGGCAGCCGCATGTCATGTGGTGGGGAAGCTCTCCCGATCGATTCAAACAATCCTCCACCATCAGCTACATCTGGCTTTCGCACTGTGACCGGTTTTGGTTGTCGCCCTCACTTGATCTGTTGAATATATTATCGGGCGCTTCTACTTATTTGGTTATTGCAAGGGCGACCTGCTCCAGCCGGTGGGATTGAGACGGGGAGGCTCCGACATGGCCTCCGAATTAACGGAGGAAGCTATTGCGAACTTCGTGAGCTTCACCAGCTCAACCCGCGAACAGGCAATAAGCTTTCTCAAGGTGAACATTGATTTAAGTTGGGACCATTGCAGTTTAACTGACTAGATCGGACTGTAGGCGAATAACTTAAACTCGAACCAAGCCATAAATGCCTATTTCGAAGACCCCACGGGCCCTCAGACGCAGGTGACGTCCTGAAACTGCGCACGATGTGTTGGGAACAGCGACTGATTGTCAGACATATGTCGATATAGAATATCGGATACCAAAATGATTCTGCCGTTCCTGGTATGATTGTATCTCTTTTGTCAGAGTGATGTGTATTTAAGTTAGTACTGACAGATGTGCCTTGATGAAGCGTTCCAGATCGAACACGCCGACCCGGCCCCCGGTTCCTCGATCACCGCGCCTTCACGCCCGCCATCAGCCCTAAACTCGAGTGAACAGGCATCTGGTTCTGAATATCAACATAGCGCACCTGCACCAACACAGACTGCTAACGGTGAGGGCACACTGAGGGACTGCCTGATTTCCTGCTAGGCTAACCCCGCTTCACGCAGACGCCAACAAGGGCTTATCCTTGGCCGAGCAAGAGGAGCGGGAACTGCAACAAGCTATGGCCATGTCTTTGAATCAAAATCTCGGGCAGCAAGAGACAGGTGTCACAACGAATGAAGCGAAATTTGGTCGAGCTACTCGTGACCACTATGATGAAGGCGCCTGGGCAATGACGTTGTTCAATTCTACCTCTCGTGAAATCATCATAAGCCCCGATCCAGCAGAGCGGAGGAGGAATGACGGTGAACCGGCCTTCATACGACCATCCCATGACAACATGTACCTGGGTGGACTATTGACAATCCTTCATTCAATTCCTCTGGCGAGAGAAGCTCTTCTGCTCAGGAACCGACTTCTCACGGACTATGGAAAAGATCCACAGTGGTGGAACGGCCAGTCTATTACACTTCCTAAGATTGTCACTATTGATGACGCGCAGGACGGTGATACTGAATGGGATGATATTATATACGAAGCCCAGCGTGTGGCAGCATTTTTGGACACTACCGATCGCGCCTTTGGAAGTGCTGATGCATTAGCCAACCTGAAAAGCATGTCCAGTTACGACTCGGAGGGCAGCGCGGCTAGATTTTTGGAATCGTGGCAAGAAGCTGCAGTCCGGGCAGACCCAGACAATCAATTGGCGACCATATTCTCGTCAACTGCATATAAGCGACCTCTTTCGATTTATGACACACCATTGGATAAAGAGTTCTTCTTACTAGATTCCTACGTGGAGCAAGAGCATGGTCAGACTCTCTATGATGTTATCGACCACACCATGTGGTCCGACAGGCCGGGCGAAGATCTTGACGACGTATGGCTAGAACACGTCGCAGAGGTCTTCACAATCAAGCTGGAAGGCTCTAATAAACCCGTTGATGTGAAGATCCCTGCAGTTTTCTATCCTGATCGGTATCTTGCGGCCAACCGAGATCTCGCGCGGGAGTTCCGTGCGCAAAGGCTCCAGATCTACGAAAAAATCTTCAGACTAGAGGGCTTGATGAATCGCTTCTCAACATCTAAGTCGGTCATTCATCAAGGACTGACCTCTAGAGAGACGCTGGAAAAAGCTGCTGCTGCGGTTTCCTCGACACTGCCCAAGAGCTTGTCAAATGAAACGACTGCCTTTACTCCAGAGTCGGCGAATGCAGAGGCACAGAGGGTGGCTGATGAGCTGAAAGCGATATCTTGTAAAATAGAAGCCAAGCTCAAAGGTAGCATCCCGAAGACCCGTATGATTGCCACTCAGCGCTAACTGGTCCCTGAAACAGAGCTGGAGACTAAGAAGCAGGATGCTATGGAAAGCCTCCGGAGCTATTCTAAAATCCTCACTGAAGCTTCTTCTTCGGGCGAATTACCACATCACAAGTACACACTGCGAGGCGTGTGTACTGAGCCACATGTGACTTATGTCCTAAAGCGCCGTGTGTCGGAAGGCTCCACGAATGGATGCGCTACCTCAGCCGATGACGAGTATCAATGGTGGCGGATCAGCTTTTCGACCGACGATGCGAAGAATCGCCAGGCTGGAACAAGCTCAGAAGGCGATGCAGCTCTGCACAACTCCGACGTCATTGGGTATACCGCTCGCAAGGTCAGGGAAATTGAGGTCCTTCGAGCGGCCCGCGAAGAATCTAAGAATGTCTTGCTTGTCTACGCCAATAACAATGCAATGAACGTGCCGGAAGAGCCAGCTCCCAGTCAACTTCAGGTAAGGCAACGTCTACTAATTGGATGCAAGAGTGGCTGGAACTAACAGCAGTCATTACAGAAATTTGTGCACTTGGACAATCAAGCATTTGAGGCCGAATGTCAGGAAGCAGATAGTACTAGGACCCAATCTGGCCGCCAGAACCGTGCATTGAGTGCTTCTGTCAGTTCCCAGGAGGCATAGCTGAAACCTCAGGACATTATGTGCTGACACATCTAACAGGAACCGCTCAACCAACAGGAAGGTCGTACGACGCCAAATGTGAACGTGTTTGACTACCAGGTCCCATCATTTGACGAGGGAGCGGGCCGGGGGCAGGAAATGGAGGAAAGAGGCGGACGCCCTTTGCTCAGCCGAAGTAGCACAGCTGGACCTGTGCAACCTTCGCAGAATGCCGACGCGATGTGGGACCAAGTCGACGACAAGGCGACATGACGCCCAGGGCTGAAGTCTTAAGTTGACCCGTAATTATTGTCATTTAGACTAGATACCTAGGCGTCCCGCAATCGAGATCTAGAACCTGGCATAATTAGAAATAGCGCTTGGAATGTCGAATGAGAAGCAACTTAAGGCTGAGCGACGCATTAGGATCAACAGGGTTTTGTTTGACCATTGTTTGGGACTAAAGAATGGGCTCCCCCACGTGCCGTTTGTTGATGTTGTATGTCACGTTTGCATTGTCCACCCCCCCAAACGACGCCGTCTCCCCTTAGCATCGAGATTCGAGAACCGTGGTTCCAGCAACATTGTCCGAACAGGGTAACCAGCCCCCTTCTACTAAGCAACCTACACAATGACACTCGAAAACGACGCGGTCGCCGGTGCCACAATTGAGCTCCTCGAGACCCGTCTGCGGCGCCTCACATACCTCTTGACCGGCGATGCAAACTGGACGGGCAATCCCACGCCGCCCGCAAAGCCCGCATCTCTCGATGACAGCGTCTCGCGCCGTCTTCTTCGCCTAGAGAGGGACCTGGAAAAGCTGAGCAGAAACATCCCGGCCGTCAGAGATGTCCTGAGTCTCCGTATGAATGACCTTCTTACATCTGATGAACCGTGTACGTAGGGGGTGGATCAATAGCTAAACTAAGTATTTTCGTCCAGACGACCGCTTCCCCGACCTCTTCCGCCAAACACCTTCCAAATCACTCCCTGAGAATCTATCGACACAGAACCTCGCCTCGATCGTCCTATCCTACGCTTCTGCATTTCCCGAGACCGCGTCCCGACTTACTTCGTTGAATGACCTCCCCATCCCGGACGCCGAGACTTCAGCGTCGCTTATCCAGCTCCAGCCACGACTGGACCAGTTGGCACGAACTCAGGAGGACCAGGCTAAACAAATCTCCGAGCTACGTGTGCGGTCTGCTCGAGTCTTGCAGCGATGGTACGAAGTGGCGCTGGTTAGTGGCGGTGAATGCTGGGCCGAATGGGAAGGAAGACTGGAGGATGTGGAAAGGGAGGTCAAACGGGAAGAAGTGGTGAGGGAGCGGCGAGCGAAGGAGTTGTGAGAATGAGGCAGTTGCTTTCTTTTTCTTCTTCTGGTTCTGGCTCCCATGTTCTTTTAGCGTGCTTGGCTTGTGATGTGATATGATACCTCTTTGTTTGTCCTGGTCATGGTTAAGGATGGTAGTTATAGAGGAGAATGTTGTGTAGTAAGTAATTCTTTCTTCTACTGTATGTAGACGAACGGGTTATTCATCCATTGAAAGGCATCGCCTTGTGTGGCAATGACCACTGGATGGACAGTGAAGCCGTTGGTAATCATCAGTCCTTTCTTTTGTTTCCTTCATCTGGACATGAAACAGACCGACCGGCCTTTGATCTTGCTCCCTTCGGGGGAGTCCATCAAACAAAGACCGGCGGCAGCCGGGTTTGCAGTATACCGACGACGCACGGAGAGGATCTGGACTCCCGGCAGAACTGATCGACCACGCCGAAACCCGGAAGGAAGAACGGTGCATGTCCCTATATCTACTAGTAGTCACAGTGTCCGTGTGTAGTTAGTGGGTATCTACAATACCTGCTGGGTGCTGAAAGTAAAAGGTACCTGCTCAATTCAAGGACACAACAAGTCACCTTACCTTACGGAGTACATACATGGTACATATTATGTTGAGACGAAGACCCACGGGGAAGAATTCCGACCGGGTACTTTTATGTCTGTCTCATGAGCGCGATCCCTTGCATGAGGAGCATGGGAATGCGTTGTGATTGTGATTGTGATGAGAAGGAGAACACGTCGTGGAATATTCTTTGTTTGGCTTACCTTATATGTGTGTGTACGAGGTATTGATTTGACGGAGGGGAGAGAGCACAAGAAGATGAACTCGTGATCAGACGTCTGTGTGAGTGTGATACGAGGTATAAGGATTGCTATAATCGTACCTAGGTAACTCGTGATTTTCTTACTGTGTCGGGCACAGCCAGTGTGTCTCACCTGCTTACTGTGTACGGTATGGATACTGTGTGTTTACAGAAGGTTGCTTGTGATGGGCTGGCTGGTCAGCAACAGTCCGATAGGGGGTATCTGCAAGTCTAAGCCTTGCAGTCTGAGATGGAAATGATGATGA
The DNA here is from genome assembly GCF_003184835.1 of Aspergillus costaricaensis CBS 115574. Taxonomy (NCBI): domain Eukaryota; kingdom Fungi; phylum Ascomycota; class Eurotiomycetes; order Eurotiales; family Aspergillaceae; genus Aspergillus; species Aspergillus costaricensis. The sequence goes on from NW_020291822.1 coordinate 676,307, forward strand.
TGATGATGATGATGATGATGATGATAATTTGGTACCTTTGCAACTATGTGTGGTGATGAATTCATTCCTGCTTAATTAGTTATGTAGTGAGTAATAATGAGTGCTATGCTAGAATTAAACCAAAATTGGACCAGTGTTCCATACGAGTCATGTTATCCCCAAAATAACCAACTACCGAAGGGGAAGAACACTATCATCATTTATTCCCAGGATCACCTGGGGCGTAAGCAGCAGCAACAGCAACATGATCAGCAAGGTTGGAATCGTGGCAGTCAGTGTAAGGCTTAAGTTAGAGTGGTTTTTTTTTTCTAGAAAGAAACCGTTGGTTGTCTGGTATAAGAATGTTGGATGAATCCTCGCTGAGCCATGTCGTACGGGGTACATCGCTACCAATGATCTCTACAGGGTTGTTAGGTCCCCAGGTCGCCAGGTCGTACGTATTTTTGGTTCTTACCAGTATGGGACCTGGTTATTACTAGTACTGACTATCAGAAAAACTAAGCT